>NC_086000.1:34283386-34303386 GCF_030014385.1 Trichomycterus rosablanca | reverse complement strand
TTCAGTCAGGAGAACGGACGGTTGTTTAAAGGATTTTCAGCCACAGCAGCGCTGATAACAGAGTTGCCCAATTACTGTCCTAGCGAATTCCTGAAATAGCTCCGCTCGGGGCGTACCTGTCAGTCCGGGGACACGAGGCGTACTGAACTTCTGCTGCTGAAGGAATGTGAAGGAACGCTGGCCGTGTGAAATGTCTGACATTAGTGGAACGCTGGCTGTTCATTTTGATACTTGTGAGGGATTCTTGAAATACTGTGTATGTTTTCTTACTTCTCACACAGTGCAACTAAAAAAAGAGACAAATGTAATCAATAAGTAACAACAGTACACATTTTCAGCAAACCTACACTATATAGCCAAAAGTATTTGGACACCTGATGACGTGCTTGTTGGACGTCCCATTTTAAAACGCCTTTATCCAAAGCGACTTACATTACTATGACAGTATACAGTCTGAGCAATTGAGGGTTAAGGGCCTTGCTCAAGGGCCCAACAGCGGCAACCTGGCAATGGTGGGGACCTTTGGATTACTAGTCCAATGCCTTAACCGCTAGGCTACAACTGCCCTGTGATCTTTTCAGCTATAACAACAGCAACTCTTCAGAGAAGGCTTCTCATAAGACTTCAAAGTATGTCTGTGGGAATTTGTCCCTATTGTTGGGCATGGTTGGGCATTCATGTTGGTCAGGAAATCCTCAATTGATGTACCAGTTCATTTTGGGTAATGCACACATGTGGAGGCCCTCCTTGGTCAAACGTAGAGGTCAGTAGCGGTAGAGGAATCAGTTCGTTGGATGTTACTACATTGGGATGTTTGTTTAACACATTGGTTACCATCTGCTTCTAATATAGCTTATTATTGTTTGATTTTTGGATTTCCTTTCTGGCTACCAGGTCTGATCTTGGGCGGCACTGTGTCTCGGTGGGTAGCACTGTCGCCTCACAGCAAGAAGGTCCTGGGTTCGATCCCCAGGTGGGGCGGTCCGGGTCCTTTCTGTGTGGGTTTCCTCCGGGAGCTCCGGTTTCCTTCCCACAGTCCAAGAACATGCAGGTTAATTGGAGACACTGAATTGCCCAATGGACTGGCAGGGTCTTACTTTGTGCCTTGCGCCCATTGAAAAGCTGGGATAAGCTCCAGTACCACCCTGACCCTGATTGGATAAGCAGTTAAGAGAGTGAGAGAGTGAGTGAGTGAGATCTGATCTTTCGTTTGCTTTAACACCGAGGTTTCTTCTGGTAAGTTCTATCATCTTTTCCAGGATTTGGTTTATGGGTGTTGCTGGTCAGATGTGAATGAACATTGTTACATAACAAACCATTAGCACATAAACCATTAGCACGAGCCTAAATTACACGTTGCATAAGTCTGCCCTGCATGAATAACAGCTATATTACTCCATCCAGCCAGCTGAGACATGCCTCGTCCGACGTGGCCCCGAATTAACCCGAGGATTGTTATTCCATTCCACATGCTGACATTTTTGCTTTTGAGATACGAGTCTAAGGTTGGACACGCCTAAAGCTCGAGATGCCTTAGAAACACCCAGTGATGTTCAAAACGTGCCAGTACATCTAAACAAACTTGGCGTTAGCGTGACAGCAGCCCAGCTGATGACAGAATCCGTCGCCGCCGCATACGCCGTCAGACGAGCACGTTCTACTCAAAAAGCCTTAATTCTTATATTTCTTATTTCATTTTTCTCTGTTACTGATGCAGCACCTATTTTGAGATGCACAGGTTCATCCCAAGTTCAGTTCATTTCATTTCTATCAGCCACTTTGTCCTGGTCAGGGTCACGGCAGGTCCTGATAAAAATCACTTCATAAATGATAAATCGCTCACCTGAGATAAAGAAAACCTAACTTGTCCTGGCTTGGAGATCTCTCACATCCTCAACGATTAATCCATTAGTGTTATGAAATAAAACGAACTACACCGTTTTCCGTTTAGCCACAGACGTTCTCTTCAAAATCCAGCAGGGTTTATTTATCTAAAAACGTGACAGGAAACCGCAACTCTGCGTCAATTCTAATTGGTCCATCGCGTTTGACTGATATCCAATTGTAGACACTTTGGACGACACGCAGTAAAGCGAGATGTGTCACATGAACAACAGCTGGAACGTACGTGAAACCAAAAATGCTGCTAAATGTTCTGTGTGTAAAAGTGAAAATAAAAACAGCAGCTTTGCATAAGTGTGATGTTGTAGCTTCTGTATTTATTATTTTAGAATATTAGTTTCACAGTCTGAGCATCGTTATTTAGATAGCTAGTTTAACCATGGTGCATTGAGACGTGCATTATTACTGCTTAGATGTTTGAGAGGAGAAATGACGGTATCGGATTGGTATCGGCAGATACTCAATTTGCAGTATCGGTATTGTATCGGACAATAAAAAGTGGTATCGAGCCAGCCCTAAATATTACGTACAGAAACCTTTCAGAACTTTCAGATTGACTGAGAAATAAAATGTATTTTATTATTTTGGGCTTAATTTAAAGCATGAGTGTTTTAAAAAGAACCCAGTAGGCATTAAGAACTATAAAGAAGAAAAAAAGAATAAAGAATCTATCACCTAAAGCTGAACGCTATTAAAGTTTGTCCTGTCTGTTATAACATAACACAGTGATTCAGTTAGATTTTTCCCACATTCCACTGAAAGCGCCGTCCACGGCATCAAAAGCTGCCGAAGATCTCATACCGAGAGCGGTGCGTGCCTGATGGGATTGTTCACGGTTATATAACTCGGCAGGCAGGATAAAACCCAACTTCACAAATCGGCAGAATGGAGCAGCACTCTCTGCCAGGTCTCAGTAGATTTTAGTCAGATGTTTGCAGGCTGATGGAAACACACAAGCGGAGGAACTGAAAGGTGCCTGAAATGTTTAGCGAGACGTTTTTAATCACACAGGTGGAGACCAGAACCCTCTTTTTTCAAACGCTCTGAGATTACGGCACTCGAACACGTCAACAAGTTTGAAAATAAAAGCATCTGAAGGTGGAGGTTTTACTGGGGGTTTGGTGGAGAGATAAAGAGGGAGAGAGAGGGTGCAGGACTCAGTAACTGTTCTAATGAAGGATCCACTGGGATCTAAATGGAATGACGTTATGGCTCAATTCTCGGCTGTGCTCTTTCAGTGCCCGTAACTCTTTTGTGATTTGAACAATGCGGGTGGACAGATGGCCCGTCTCTAAACCTGCGACCCCCCCCCATACAGACCCCTCCTCACATTCTGAAGTGGCTTAGATTAAGTGCATGACAGCATGGGGGATGGAACTTCAGGATGGATGGAACGCTTTTATTTGTCACGATCCAAGACTCCTCGTAGAGCACACTGGAATTATTTTTTCGCACATCTCAGCCTGACTGGAAGCTGACGTCAGAGCTTAACTCAGTGGTCAAGGTAGTGGACTAGTAATCACTAGGTTGCTGATTCAAGCCCCACCACTGCCAAGGCCCTTAACCGTCAATTGCCTGAATTGCCCTGGTTCTGGACTGCTTTGCTTGGGGGGGGGGGGGGGGGGGGGTGTCATATTTATAAAGCCAGAACTTTATTCAGGACTTGTTTTGTGGAGGGATGATGGCAGCAGAGCTCATGATACTGGTTTAAATTGAAATATGAGGTAAAGAACTAAACTGGTGGTGTCTGACTCGACATGGAGGAGCCCTCAGATGTGACACTGGCAAGTTTGGTTGATTTTAGGGATGTCCCGATCACGTTTTTTTTATTCCCGATCCCGATCTTTAATTTAGATCCCGATCCGATACCGATGTCTCAAACCGATACTTGTATTTTCTAGATATTGTCTAGATAAGAACTAGATAATACTGTTCACACAGTGCACACTTCAAGTACTGTACATTACAGTTATTCAAATGAATCCCAGTGCTGTAGGAAAAAAATTGCCTGCCGTGTTGTAACTGTAACAAACTTTTCTGTGGTTGTATCGTGACAATGGTTTGATGGACGTTTCTACACGAAGTGAGTGTGTTTTGACCCTTTGGGGCTTCCATAGTGCATGGAATAGCGTGCTTGGCTAACGCGATGACTCTAGCTGTCCGCTATTCGGTACCGTAACAGAAGAAGTCAATGAAGTGTTAAATGCTCCTGACAATTAGTGAATATAGCGTGTATTTATTTCTTTATTAAGCGAGTGCATCACTACGACGCTCGGTCACATAACTAAGCCAATCAGAGAGCTCGATACTGAGATGTCGTTCAGTCTTGTAACACGTAAACTCGTAAAAGCTGTACGTTATGGTCCTGAAGTTTTCATACTGGGATTAAAAGTGATTGTTTTGTAAACCGGACTGATCCTCGACTCACACACTATATAAACAGTAAAATTCTACAGTAATGAACGCAGCTCTGCTCCCACCGCCTCGTGAAACACTCACAGTACAGACATTACACTTCACTGTTGGACTCGTTTCACTTTCCAATTGAAAGTATTTCCACACAGCGGACTTGCTGATGTAAAACAAAAGATCGGGCTTAGTAAAGTCGATACCGATCAGTTAAAAAATGCCTTGATCGAAATTTCATTCACGTTAGCTTGGATTTTTAATTGAGTGAAATATCAAGTATTATCAGGGCGTTCGGGTTTGAATCTCAGCAGTGCTATCGACCAAACGTCTGAGTCTGGGGGGCAAAACCAACTGAAAATCATCATTTGGCAAAGCGGTTGATTAAAATGAAATGTAATAAATGAAGTATTATAATGTCATGGGGTGGCACGGTGGCTCGGTGGGTAGCACTGTCGCCTCACAGCAAGAAGGTCCTGGGTTCGATCCCCAGGTGGGACGGTCCGGGTCCTTTCTGTGTGGAGTTTGCATGTTCTCCCCGTGTCTGTGTGGGTTTCTCCCACAGTACAAAGACTGTGTTTGATATAAAACTTGTGAACTGATAAATCTTGTGTAATAACGACCGTTCCTGTCATGAATGTAACCAAAAGTGTAAAACATGACGTTAAGATCCTGGTGTCCATATTCTTCCTTAGTGGAAGAATGATTTACATGGCTGGTGACTTCTCCGTGCCCATATAAATCTGCAAGACAAAAAAACATTGCAGGATAGCGCTCCCAGAGTCTCCCAGAACAGATTCTTGCACAGAGCTTTAAAACATATTTAAAACAAACAAACGTGCCAGGCTCCTCCTTGTTATTCATCAGTTCACAAGTTTATACTGAACACAGTCATGGACCGTTTAGTGTCTCCAATTCACCTCACTTGTACAGTGGGGTCAAAAAGTATTTAGTCAGCCACTGATTGTGCAGGTTCTCCTACTTAGAAAGATGAGAGAGGTCTGTAATTTTCATCATAGCTACACTTCAACTATGAGAGACAAAATGAGAAAAAAATATCCAGGAAATCACATTGTAGGATTTTTAAAGAATTTATTTGTAAATTATGGTGGAAAATAAGTATTTGGTCAATAACAAAAGTTCAACTCAATACTTTGTAACATAACCTTTGTTGGCAATGACAGAGGTGAAACGTTTCCTGTAAGTCTTCACCAGGTTTGCACACACTGTAGCTGGTATTTTGGCCCATTCCTCCATGCAGATCTCCTCTAGAGCAGTGATGTTTTGGGGCTGTCGCTGGGCAACACGGACTCCACAAATTTTCTATGGGGTTGAGGTCTGGAGACTGGCTAGGCCACTCCAGGACCTTGAAATGCTTTTTACGGAGCCACTCCTTCGTTGCCCGAGCGGTGTGTTTGGGATCATTGTCATGCTGGAAGACCCAACCACGTTCCATCTTCAATGCTCTCACTGATGGAAGGAGGTTTTGGCTTAAAATCTCACGATACATGGCCCCGTTCATTCTTCCCTTAACACGGATCAGTCGTCCTGTACCCTTTGCAGAAAAACAGCCCCAAAGCATGATGTTTCCACCCCCATGCTTCACAGTAGGTATGGTGTTCTTGGGTTCTTCTTCTTCCTCCAAACACGACGAGTTGAGTTTTTACCAAAAAGTTCAATTTTGGTTTCATCTGACCACATGATATTCTCCCAATCCTCTTCTGGATCATCCATATGCTCTCTGGCAAACTTCAGACGGTCCTGGACATGTACTGGCTTAAGCAGGGGGACACGCCCGGCACTGCAGGATTTGAGTCCCTCTCGGCGTAGTGTGTTACTGATGGTAGCCTTTGGTACTTTGGTCCCAGCTCTCTGCAGGTCATTCATCAGGTCCCTCCATGTAGTTCTGGGATTTTTGCTCACCGTTCTCATGATCATTTTGACCCCACGGGATGAGATCTTGACCCCAAGGGAGATTATCAATGGTCTTGTATGTCTTCCATTTTCCTACAATTGCACCCACAGTTGATTTATTCACACCAACCTGCTTGCCTATTGTAGATTCACTCTTCCCAGCCTGGTGCAGGTCTACAATTTTCTTCCTGGTGTCCTTCGACAGCTCTTTGGTCTTGGCCATGGTTGAGTTTGGAGTCTGACTGTTTGAGGCTGTGGACAGGTGTCTTTTATACAGATAATGAGGTCAAACAGGTGCCATTAATACAGGTAACGAGTGGAGGACAGAAGAGCTTCTTAAAGAAGAAGTTACAGGTCTGTGAGAGCCAGAAATCTTGCTTGTTTGTGGGTGACCAAATACTTATTTTCCACCATAATTTACAAATAAATTCTTTAAAAATCCTACAATGTGATTTCCTGGATATTTTTTTCTCATTTTGTCTCTCATAGTTGAAGTGTAGCTATGATATAAATTACAGACCTCTCTCATCTTTCTAAGTAGGAGAACTTGCACAATCAGTGGCTGACTAAATACTTTTTGGCCCCACTGTATGTCTTTGGACTGTGGGAGGAAACCCACACAGACACGGGGAGAACATGCAAACTCAGCACAGAAAGGACCCGGACCGCCCCACCTGGGGATCGAACCCAAGACCTTCTTGCTGTGAGGCGACAGTGCTACACACTTAGCCACCGTGCCGCCCTAGTTGAATGTGTGCGTTTTGTGTTGTTGTGTTTTATCGCCATTATAAGCTCTGTATTTAGAGCCATCTCTATGGCGTGCCATTTGTATGTTTTTAGAACATCCTTTTTACAAGAAAGGTGTTTGAAGAGGTTGAGATTACAACAGATGTTTTAACTTTATGCTTTTCAGAAATTAAAAAATCTTAAAAAGAGCCGTTTAAAAAAAAATATCATTTATGTCTGATCCCATCAGGTACAGATTTCTGTCCTGGGTAAAAACCTCGCATTCACATAAAATATGTTTTATTGTTAGGGTGATTGAGCAATGAAGGCACTGTGGGGCCTGTTCTCCTTTTAGTAGGTGTCCGTGTGTAAGTCTTGAGTGTCCTATTCTGCATCGTGTGATGGCCACTTGGTCCCCTCTCTTCTGGGTATAGTTCATTTTGTATGGTTGTACATTTTGTTGAATTTCCCTGAGTTTGTTACTTAAGCAATAGAACACTCGAGGTCGTGTGTTATCGCGAATAACATCACGGCTGTGATTTGGTTCGCAGGCACGAACCGAAGGCGAGTAGATCATCACAGCCGTGATGTTATTCGCGATAACACACGACCTCAAGTGTTCTATTGCTTTTATACAACAGTTTTTACAAAATAAAGAAAGAAAATAAATCAAAGAAGCCCTGAATTTCATAATAAATATGCTTTAATATTGACAATATCTTCCACCAAAAAGTAGTTCCACAACGAATATAAAGTTTAACACTACAAAGCAGACATCCCAAGTTGCAAAAACTCATTTCAGGGAGGAAAGAACAAGAAGAAGAAGAAGAAAGCAAGAACCTCCGAAGGAAAAAAATAAAATAAAAAAACTAGGGCTGTCAAACGATTAAAATTTTTAATCGCGATTAATCTCAGAATTTCATATAGTTAATCGCGATTAATCGCATTAAAAAAAATCTGTGTAAATGTTATAGAAAACAAGGATTTTTAAGTGAAATGTTACAATTAAAATGGTGAACACATTTTATGCTAAATGTACTGATGTTAAAAACTGCTGGGACAAGAGAAAACTGTAAGGGAGTTTTATTCACTCACATACTAGGCAGTAAATGTCAGATTGTAGTTTAGAATTTCTCCATCAGCAAACATTGTAGATCAGCGGTGCTTTAGGTGGGATAAGGCGTAGTTATTGTATCAGACTTTTCTGTGGTTGTATTGTGACAATGGTTTGATGGACATTTCTACACGAAGTGAGTGTGTTTTGACCCTTTGGGGCTTCCATAGTTCATGGACTAACGTGCTTGACTCAGCTTTCCGGTATTTGGTACCTTAACAGAATAAGTTAATAAAAGTGTTCTGCTCCCGACAACTTGTGAATATAGCGTGTATTTATTTCTTTATAAGTGCATCACTACAACGTTCGGTTACATTATGTTAACCGCAAATGAAAAACGGTGGCAAGTCCGACATTAAAACGTTTGTTTTAACATAATGTTAACATAATGTAACCGAGCGTTGTAGTTCTACCAGTCAAGTCTCAACATTAACTAGAATTTGCGTTAACGGCACTATTATTTTTAATCGCGTTAAATTGAAATCGCGTTAATGCGTTATTATCGCGTTAACTTCGACAGCCCTAAAAAAAACCTCTCGCACACACCAAAGGCTATGGATGAAAACAGAACTACTAGGAGCTGCTAACTGGCTTAACTAACTGTTCGCGTTACAAACACATTAATGTTCCCTACATAGTGCACTAGATTGTATATCAGATCATGGATATATGTTCACTACATAGTGCACTAGATAGTGAATTAGACAATTGATTTATGTTCCCTACACAGTGCACTAGATTGTATATCAGATATCGGATTTAAAACGCGATCGGGAAAAAAGTCTGTGTCGCCTGCGTGCGCGTTTGTGTGCATGAAGCTCGTCGTTACTGGCAACACGTCAGCGGAGTAATACAGTTGTGGTGTGAAAAGGCCGTCCTGTTATCACCAATATCACCACGGTTAGAACGCTTCTCAACCAATCAGATTGTAAGGTCGGAACTACCTGTTGTATAATTTCTTGTAAGTCCCAGTTCTCCTGCCAGTTCTCTTTTCTTGTACATAGCTCTTTAAGAGGGGTCTTAAGTCTGTTGGTGGGATGCACATTGGTGTGACTGGTTCTTCTGCTGCTCTTTTGGCTATGGTATCTGCTTCCTCATTTCCCCTAATACCCTTGTGGCCTGGTATCCAAAAAAACCTCAGAATTGTGTTTGATTCTTCCAGTGTTTTCAGTTCATGCACTATTTCTTCAATAATGGGGTGGTGAATATTTAGTGATTTGATGGCTTGAATACAGGACTTTGAATCTGTGTATATGATAGCCTTCTGATGACTTGATCTCTGGAAATATGTTATATAGCCATTAGAATTGCTTGTGCTTCGGCAGTAAAAATGGAGCTTTAGAGCGCTGCACCACCCAAACGGCCTCCGGATAAAAAAATATATTTATAATCTTAATCATTCCAAGGCCATTAAAGAATTATAAATAATACATTAAAACAATTAGGGTGTAAAAGTGGGTCGGAGTAAAGCTTCTTTACCTGGAATCATCTCTGTAGGTAGATTGTGTATCACAAGTACGGACATGTGTGAGATACCAAACGAGACAAATACAAACTTACAGGCTCAGAACAGGCGGAGTGACGGATTTAAGGCTCTTCTGATTAAACGCAGAAGCTCAACACGGGCCTGGAACGAGCCGAATTTCAGCCTCAGTGACCTTTCTAACTTCTGTAATATTTAATGCAGTCAGACTGATGAGAAATGAATGAATCGGTACACGTGAAGATAAATGACTGAGGAAGATAAATGAGAAGACGTGTCGCAGACGCTTCCGTCAACGAGTCTCTGCACACGTTCCGTTCCAAACGAATCGCCGCAAACAGTTAAAAACGCCGACGCCGACGAAGACGATCACGCGCGAGAGACGAGCACAGAACGTCCAAAAATAGAAGTCGCTGAGACAGGCCTCTCAGATATAGGATTGCATTCAATCTGTTTAGCGTGGCGGGATCAAATTAAAGGACACCAGGCACAAACCTGAGGACAGAGTTCAAAATAGATCCGATCGTATCATTTCTAAACTGATGCCGAGACAAAGAACATTTTACATCAGATCTCAAGGACAAATTTGACTTTAGATCAGCTCTTTCAAATCAAGTCCCACAAGGCCAGTCGATATATTTCCCAAGGAGATTGATGATGATGAATTGATGATAGTCGGCTGTGATTTTCCTGTCTTTCACTCTGGGATTAATAAAGTGCTCCATCTATCTATGAACGCTGGTAAATTTACACCAATCAGGCATAAGATTAAAACCACCTCCTTGTTTCTACACTCACTGTCTATTTTATCAGCTCCGCTTACCATATAGAACAGGGGTGGGCAATGAAATTTTCCAAGGGGCCACATAAGAAACTGGGACTGTTGTGGAGGGCCGGACCAATAAGGGGAACTTAATTCTGCTCAATATTAATTTTATCTCTTTATTTACATTTACATTTTCAGCATTTAGCAGACGCCTTTATCTAAATCGATTTACATTATAGTTACAGTATACAGTCTGAGCAATTGAGGGTTAAGGGCCTTGCTCAAGGGCCCAACAGCAGCAACCTGGCAGTGGTGGGGCTTGAACCAGCAACCTTCTAATTACTAGTCCACTAACCACTAGGCTACAACTGCCCACTCATTATAAAAAAGCAGTAAATTGTGCAGTTCTAATAAGCTGTTAATGTTTAGATGTTACAATCAGAAAATTAGAAGTAGGCAGAGTAAAAACATCAACATTATTTCACTATTTAAACAAACAAATGCAAAAAAAAAAAACCCCAAAAAAAACAAATGTTAACAAAATGTGCAGGTTTTTAAACTTTACACTATTTTGAGTCTAATGAGTCTCATTTATTTTTCAGTCCTTTGTTATTGTTTAATATTCTTTTTAAAATCACAAAGCTGGTCCTGACTGCTTCAGTTCTGGATGTGATAAACTTTATAAAAAGTCCTTGTTGCTTTTGCAGTTTAGTTAGAGAAGCTTCAGGTGTGATGCTCTGCATCGTTCATGTTTTTATATAGGGTGTCCCAAAATTCATGCAAGATTTGAATTTGGCGCCATTTGTGCGGTAAAGATCATGCGATTTAACGCTGTTGGACTTTTTCCTTTGGGGTTTTTTGAAGTCTAAGGTTTATGCCATCAAGCCCACGACCAGCCACGCCTTGAAGGAGGAAATTGAGCGCTGTATCAACGAAATTCAGCCACATTTAAGCAAAACGGTCATGGAAAATTTCATGGGCCAGCTGTAGCCTAGTGGTTAAGGTACTGGACCAGTGATCAGAGGGTTGCTGGTTCAAGCCCCACTACTGCCAGGTTGCTGCTGTTGGGCCCTTGAGCAAGGCCCTTAACCCTCAATTGCTTAGACTGTATACTGTAACTATATTGTAAGTCGCTTTGGATAAAGGCGTCTGCTAAATGCTGAAAATGTAAATGTAAATGTAAATTTCGACAAAAGAGTGCGTATGTGCCAGCAAAGCCGTGGAGGCCATTTACCCGATATGCTATTCCATACATAACCCTATACTGTATACTTTATAAATCAATTAAAAATTTAAAATTTTTAATTAAAAACCTGTGTTCTCTATCAAAATTACTTCTTGCGTGAATTTTGGGACACCCTTTATTTCTGTTTAGTACCGTAACAGCGATTTAGAGCCTAAATTCTGATCCTTAACCAGCGTTACTTCTGACTTCAGAACTTCAGGTGAAGCTGATACACTCGCGCACACACGCGCATACGCAAATCAAAACGTACGGATATTTAAAGACACGGCGCTCCCGTCAAAATCAATCCTGTTATATTGCATGTGTGATGTACATTTATTTACATCTAAATTGTAATTGCCACGGACCTCATGCGGGCCGGTTGGGGATGTCCAGGGCCGTACAATGCCCAGGTCTGATATAGAAGCACTTTGTAGTTCTACAATTACTGACTGTACTCCATCTGTTTCTCTGCATGCTTTGTTAGCCCCCTTTCATGCTGTTCTTCAATGGTCAGGACCCCAACAGGACCACCACAGAGCAGGTATTATTTAGGTGGTGGATCATTCTCAGCACTGCAGTGACACTGACATGGTGGTGGTGTGTCAGTGTGTGTTGTGCTGGGATGAGTGGATCAGACACAGCAGCGCTGCTGGAGTTTTTTAAACACCTCAATGTCACTGCTGGACTGAGAATAGTCCACCAACCAAATATATCCAGCCGACAGCGCCCCGTGGGCAGCGTCCTGTGACCACTGATGAAGGTCTAGAAGATGACCGACTCAAACAGCAGCATTAGATGAGCGATCGTCTCTGACTTTACATCTACAAGGTGGACCAACTAGGTAGGAGCGTCTAATAGAGTGGACAGTGAGTGGACACGGTAGTTAAAAACTCCAGCAGCGCTGCTGTGTCTGATCCCCTCATACCAGCACAACACACACTAACACATCACCACCATGTCAGTGTCACTGCAGTGCTGAGAATGATCCACCACCAAATAATACCTGCTCTGTGGTGGTCCTGTGGGGGTCCTGAGCATTGAAGAACAGGGTGAAAGCAGGCTAAAAAGGTATGTAGAGAAACAGATGGACTACAGTCAGTAATTGTAGAAGTGGAGTTGATAAAATGGACAGTGAGTGTAGAAACAAAAAGGTGGTTTTAAAATAAAATAAAATAAAGCTCTTGCTAATTTAGAGTCCAAAGGCTTTTTCTTCCATCCTGTTAATCCAAAAACTTAAAAGTTACCACTTCCTACCCTTCCATCTCATCCAGAGCCCAAAAACAACCTCTTCCTACCCTTCCATCTCATCCAGAGCCCAAAAACAACCTCTTCCTACCCTTCCATCTCATCCAGAGCCCAAAAACAACCTCTTCCTACCCTTCCATCTCATCCAGAGCCCAAAAACAACCTCTTCCTGCCCTTTCATCTCATCACAGGGCTCTACGTCCGTCTTCTCATAACATCACAGTGCGTTACAGCTGGGTCTGTTTCAGTAGTAGGCGGAGAACTTACAACCTTCTTGTTCCTACCCGTCCATCTTATCCCACACTTCAGGAAGAACCTTTTCCTTCCTCTTCATTGTTTCCCAGAGTCCACTACTTAACTCTATTCAGTAAATGTGTTTATTTTACCCTTTTCACCCTAAACAATCCGAATGCTACTGACGCCACCCCACACCTCTGACCGAGGAGGGCCGTAGACATTCCCCCTCCGACACTACTTCCTAAGGTCTCAGCATACTTCATGCAGAGATGGCGTTCTGGCTTCAGCGACCAACGTGACGTAATCGCGGAGAGAGCGAACAACCACGGACGTCGTGCAGAGGCTTCACTCGCCTTGTCGCGCACATGGAAGCTGGGCGAACTCCACTCCGCGACAACGCCCGTGATTGCTCGGTAAAGATTTTGAGGAGCGTCTCTCAGAGCAAGTACGGCGGTATCGTCACCTTTATGATTCCTCGCCGAGAGATTATAAAGACACTCGGATTGTTATAAACTCATGGAGAGAAATCGGAGAGACTCTCGGTCCAATTTCTGCCGTCAAAAGTGGAAAAACCTCCGTGACAAACCTGTGAACGCAGACGCGACAGGCAGAACGAAACCGCTGAAGTAAACTTTTCGCAGGAAGTATGCGGAGGCCTTTAGCCTATCAGAGCACAACATGAGCGCTGTGAGTCTATCAAAGGAAACTTGGACCTTACCAACTTAAAAACTGGGTTAAAATTGTGTAATGAGCACCAGTCATGTATAGAACATCTACAGATTAAATACAAGAAGGCTTTTGCCATCCTGCACATTGATCCTACCTCAAAAAACGCTCATTATACCTTACCATCTGCTTTTGAGAAGTGGCGATATACGATACGATATAATGTAAACGTAAAGTACAGTGGCCGACCACTGCTCGTATTTTACCTTATAAGGCCACCTTATATGTTTCCAGAAGATTTCCAGAATATATAAATACATTTCCAACTGTGTGTCTCCACTAAACTAATGAAAACCGTCTTAGATCAATTATTCTCTCGGCTTTCCCGGTAAGAAGCTGATACTGGTAATTTGTTCACTAAACTCTCACTTACGCCTTTACAACCAATCAAGAGAGAGATTGAAATTCCGCCCAAAATCTGAATTCGGAAGCTCTGATTGGTTTATACAGCTGTTGTTTTTCAAGGCTTAAACCACGAATGAATCTCTTTCACAAATGAACTGATTCATGCGTGTGAGTAAAACGAACGAATCTTTACCATAGACAAGAGCACGGCTCCCTGATTCGATTCCGATGAGTACAGTAATTCGTTTGTAAAGAGTCGTTTCTGACTCTTTACTCAGTGATTCAGTTTGCATGCGCTACAGAAAGCGTTATGCGGAGCGCTTGTGTTCAGTTTTAAATGTTCTCAGAAGGTAGCCTGTGTATCCTAGACATACTCGATACATGGAATATGGTCATTTTTAACATTGTGTAAAAAGTAGGGCTGTCGAAGTTAACGCGATAATAACGCATTAACGCGATCTCAATTTAACGCGATTAAAAAAAAGTGCCGTTAACGCAAATTCTAGTTCATGTTGAGACTTGACTGGTAGAACAAACGTTTTAATGTCGGACTTGCCACCGTTGTTCATTTGCGGTTTGTTAAAATAATATAACTGAGCGTCGTACGGATGCACTTGCATAATAAAGAAATAAATACACGGTATATTCACAAGTTGTCGGGAGCAAAACACTTTATTAACTTAATCTGTTACGGCACTGAATACCGGAGTCAAGCACGCTAGTCCATGAACTATGGAAGCCCCAAAGGGTCAAAACACACTCACTTCGTGTAGAAACGTCCACTCTTCACATTTCACTTAAAAAACATTGTTTTCTATAACATTTACACAGATTTTATTTAATGCGATTAATCACGATTAACTATATGAAATTCTGAGATTAATCGCGATTAAAATTTTTAATCGTTTGACAGCCCTAGTAAAAAGTAATATCGATATTCGAGAAATACCGCCCAGCCCTACTTCCCCACATCATAAACCCAGAGTGGAGAGAGGTGGAAGATTGAGAGGAAAAAAAATAGATGGAGGGAGACGAAACGACCTTTGCTTCATATGACTGACTAATGAATTCAGTAGACATTTTTCAAGCGCACTGTACAGAAATGGAAAGCTCCTGCTCACACAGGCATGGACAGCATGATTTATCTCGTAGGTAATGAAATCCAGCAGGACCGAGACAGGCGTAACCAGTTCCCCACCAGGTGATCGTGCAAAATGCAGAGGAATTTTAAGGATGAATAATGAACGCATTTACAAAGAAAGCATGTGAAACTTTTACTATTGTTGTTTTGGAATGTAGAAACTCCAGACGGGCTGAACTGAGGAAAATAAATCTGAAGCGGATTGTAAAGGTTTATATCAATGATAAAAATGAAACCAAAAGAGACTGAGTGTACGGGAGGCTCATCCATGAATCACAAATGTCAAGAATGAACGGAAATGCTGCACATACAGGGGTTGGACAATGAAACTGAAACACCTGTCATTTTAGTGTGGGAGGTTTCATGGCTAAATTGGACCAGTCTGGTGGCCAATCTTCATTAATTGCACATTGCACCAGTAAGAGCAGAGTGTGAAGGTTCAATTAGCAGGGTAAGAGCACAGTTTTGCTCAAAATATTGCAATGCACACAACATTATGGGTGACATACCAGAGCTCAAAAGAGGACAAATTGTTGGTGCACGTCTTGCTGGCGCATCTGTGACCAAGACAGCAAGTCTTTGTGATGTATCAAGAGCCACGGTATCCAGGGTAATGTCAGCATACCACCAAGAAGGACAAACCACATCCAACAGGATTAACTGTGGACGCAAGAGGAAGCTGTCTGAAAGGGATGTTCGGGTGCTAACCCGGATTGTATCCAAAAAACATAAAACCACGGCTGCCCAAATCACGGCAGAATTAAATGTGCACCTCAACTCTCCTGTTTCCACCAGAACTGTCCGCCGGGAGCTCCACAGGGTCAATATACACGGCCGGGCTGCTATAGCCAAACCTTTGGTCACTCGTGCCAATGCCAAACGTCGGTTTCAATGGTGCAAGGAGCGCAAATCTTGGGCTGTGGACAATGTGAAACATGTAATGTTCTCTGATAAGTCCACCTTTACTGTTTTCCCCACATCCGGGAGAGTTACGGTGTGGAGAAGCCCCAAAGAAGCGTACCACCCAGACTGTTGCATGCCCAGAGTGAAGCATGGGGGTGGATCAGTGATGGTTTGGGCTGCCATATCATGGCATTCCCTTGGCCCAATACTTGTGCTAGATGGGCGCGTCACTGCCAAGGACTACCGAACCATTCTGGAGGACCATGTGCATCCAATGGCGGTGCCGTGTATCAGGATGACAATGCACCAATACACACAGCAAGACTGGTGAAAGATTGGTTTGATGAACATGAAAGTGAAGTTGAACATCTCCCATGGCCTGCACAGTCACCAGATCTAAATATTATTGAGCCACTTTGGGGTGTTTTGGAGAAGCGAGTCAGGAAACGTTTTCCTCCACCAGCATCACGTAGTGACCTGGCCACTATCCTGCAAGAAGAATGGCTTAAAATCCCTCTGACCACTGTGCAGGACTTGTATATGTCATTTCCAAGACGAATTGACGCTGTATTGGCCGCAAAAGGAGGCCCTACACCATACTAATAAATTATTGTGGTCTAAAACCAGGTGTTTCAGTTTCATTGTCCAACCCCAGCACATTATTCCATTAAAACCAGTCAGTCATTCTTATTGTAATCAGTTTAAGCTTTGTTAAAGGTAAACCTCATAAAGAACATATAAAGGATGTACAGTTTAGATCTTAAGGTATGGCGATCATGTTGGTGCTGGTGCCAAATTCTTGAAAGGTTCAGCACCTGAGTGGTTCAGCGCCAGAGGGGTTCAGCACCTGAGTGGTCGCCTGAGTGGTTCAGCGCCTGAGTGGTTCAGCGCCTGAAAGGTTCAGCGCCTGAATGGTTCAGCACCTAAATGGTTCAGCGCCTGAGTGGTTCAGCGCCAGAAAGGTACAGCACCTCAAAGCACCTGAAAGGTTCAGCACCAGAGAGGTTCAGCGCCTGAATGGTTCAGCACCTGAAAGGTTCAGCATCCGATTGGTTCAGCACCTGAATGGTTCAGCACCTAAAAGGTTCAGCGCCTGAATGGTTCAGCTCCTGAATGGTTCAGCACCTGAATGGTTCAGCACCTAAAAGGTTCAGCACCTGAAAGGTTCTGGCCCCATAATATTGCTGGTCATAACCAACAAACCTGCGATTCAAGTGGCCAAAGGGCGAGCAGGGGGGTCCTAGTGTCACCATAGTAATGCTGTTTGGCTTGCCGCCATTTATCCAAAGCAACTTTGTATAAATTGTCTAAGCAATTGAAGGTTAAGGGCCTTGCTCAGGGGCCCAACAGTGGCAACCTGGCAGTGGTGTGGCTTGAACCAGTGACCTTTCGATTGCGAGTCCAGTATCTTAACCGCTAGGCTACAACTGCCCTCTAAAAGCAACTAAAAGCAAGAGAACCGTAGCAAAAACCGCAGTAATGAATCATCAGCGGTCAGCGGAATAAACAAACTCAGTTCTTGTGATCTGGTCCTCACAAGAAAATACAAGATCAACTAATAAGCAGTGCAGCCGCGGATAAACCTGCAGCGTGTGACCACACGTAACGTACATAAATCGCTTGTGCACATAAACAGAAATCTATTTATAAAAATAAAAATAGTAATCTTAAAATCATAAATGGAGATGACCTGTCTAATTTCAGCTTCAAACCCTCGACCCTACCAGGAGGAACATAAGCGAGGGACGAAAATAAAACCTGCAGTCGCTCAGAAACACCAGAGCTGAAACTAAAAGTAACAAAAGCAGTCCTCTGTTGTGGAGGAGGTCAGTAATAACGAAGCCCTGTGTGTAATGTAGCTCGTTTATCAGGGCCAGCTGGACCGTCAGCACTAGAGTTCATGTACAGAAGGTCAGCAAAGTATTCAGCCTCAAAAACAAGGTTGCAATTTACAGCCCCTGTTCCAGATATTGATCAGTAAATGTTTTTAATACACCAGACTTGATAATGTGACTGTAGTGGTTGTATACACGATGTCAAAATCAAAATAGAACTAAGAAACAGACCCGTGTTCCAGGGTTAAAACAAGAAGAGAAAAACGATTTCAAATGGACAAACGACAGCGAGTCAGGAGCTCTTTGTGCAAACAACCAGTCACTGGTTTCCAGACGTGCACAGATAAAGAAATCAAATTATACACCGATGAGGCATAACATTATGACCACCTTATTAATACTGTGTTGGTCCCCCTTTTGCTGCCCCATATGCAACAAACACGAACTGTGATGCTCTGTGTATTCTGACACCTTTCTATCAGAACCAGCATTAACTTCTTCAGCAGTTTGAGCTACAGTAGCTCGTCTGTTGGATCGGACCACACGGACCAGCCTTCGCTCCCCACGTGCATCGATGAGCCTCGGCCGCCCATGACCCTGTCGCCGGTTTACCACTGTTCCTTCCTTGGACCACTTTTGATAGATACTGACCACTGCAGACCGGGACACACCCCACAAGAGCTGCAGTTTTGGAGATGCTCTGACCCAGTCGTCTAGCCATCACAATTTGGTCCTCGTCAGACTCGCTCAGATCCTCACGCTCGTCCATTTTTCCTGCTTCTAACATCAACTTTGAGGATAAAATGTTCACTTGCTGCCTACATTACATTTACAGTTTCAGCATTTAGCAGATGCTTTTATCCAAAGCGACTTACAGTACTGTTACAGTATATTGTCTAAGCAATTGAGGGTTAAGGGCCTTGCTCAAGGGCCCAACAGTGGCAACCTCTAGTGGTGGGCCTTTCTATTACTAGTCCAGTACTTTAACCACTAGGCTACGACTGCCCGACTGCCTAATATATCCCACCCACTAACAGGTGCCGTGATGAAGAGATAATCAGTGTTATTCACTTCACCTCTCAGTGGTCATAATGTTATGCCTAGTCGGTGTATATTCACCTGCTCTGAATAAAAATAGATGCCTAAATCTAGCTGTGATTTGTTTAAATTGCCGTAAAGGGTTTTCGAATTTTACATTTCAGTTACTCTGTATGCATGACATAGACGATAGTCTATAAGACAAAAGTATTGGGACACCCCATCTAATTATGGAATAGACAAGAAGAAAAGCTCAGTTTAAAGAAACTCCAGCGGCCTGCACAGAGACCCTGACCTCAGTCCCACTCAACAGGTTTGGAATGAACTGGAGCATGAACTGAGGCTTTCTTGACCAACATCAGTGCCCAGTCATTCAAATACTGTTTTCAGAGAATGGGCACAAATTCCCACAGACATACATTAAAGTCTTGCGAGAAGAGCGGCTGTGGTTATAGTTTTAAATATCACATAGAGGTCACTCTGTTTTAATACCATCTGTTTAACAAGCTCATGGTCAGGTGGTTGTGGTTGATTAAAGTGGTTGATTAAAATGAAAATAAAACAATGAATATTTACAGCTTAATTACAGCTTAATTACAGCTAATATTTACAATTTAAAACAGCATCAGATGCAGAAATCTTTTAGAAAAACCCATTAATGGAACATGACGCCCGTTTCTCGTACTCACACCTCACACGGTTATCTGCTGCTCCTGAGCTGGACCTTATCCAGACCACCAGATTGAAACGAGCCTGAGCATTATCACAAGCACAAAGTTCTCATCCACTCTCGGGGCCATAAATCACTTCAGAGGGGCCACAGTGAATCTCCATATAGGATGAGAGCATCCTGGGAATGAACTGGGAGCCTTCATTCACTAAAGGAAAGAAAAGCTTTGGATTCTTTTGAAAGCATGCAAAGACTCATGCAAAGTAAATCAGAAATATACCCTTACATGATGACCACCTCCTTGTTTCTACACTCACTGTC
>NC_086000.1:34255886-34278386 GCF_030014385.1 Trichomycterus rosablanca | reverse complement strand
GTTATGTTCCCTACATAGTGCACTAGATTGTGTATCGGATAACGGATTCATGTTCACTACATAGTGCACTAGACAATATATTAGACAATTGGTTATGTTCCCTACATAGTGCACTAGATTGTGTATCGGATAACGGATTCATGTTCACTACATAGTGCACTAGACAATATATTAGACAATTGGTTATGTTCCCTACATAGTGCGCTAGATTGTGTATCGGATAACGGATTCATGTTCACTACATAGTGCACTAGACAATATATTAGACAATTGATTTATGTTCCCTACATAGTGCACTAGATTGTGTATCGGATAACGGATTCATGTTCACTACATAGTGCACTAGACAATATATTAGACAATTGGTTATGTTCCCTACATAGTGCGCTAGATTGTGTATCGGATAACGGATTCATGTTCACTACATAGTGCACTAGACAATATATTAGACAATTGGTTATGTTCCCTACATAGTGCACTAGATTGTGTATCGGATAACGGATTCATGTTCACTACATAGTGCACTAGACAATATATTAGACAATTGGTTATGTTCCCTACATAGTGCGCTAGATTGTGTATCGGATAACGGATTCATGTTCACTACATAGTGCACTAGACAATATATTAGACAATTGGTTATGTTCCCTACATAGTGCGCTAGATTGTGTATCGGATAACGGATTCATGTTCACTACATAGTGCACTAGACAATATATTAGACAATTGGTTATGTTCCCTACATAGTGCACTAGATTGTGTATCGGATAACGGATTCATGTTCACTACATAGTGCACTAGACAATATATTAGACAATTGGTTATGTTCCCTACATAGTGCACTAGATTGTGTATCGGATAACGGATTCATGTTCACTACATAGTGCACTAGATTGTGTATCAGATAACGCATTCATGTTCACTACATAGTGCACTAGACAATATATTAGACAATTGGTTATGTTCCCTACATAGTGCACTAGATTGTGTATCGGATAACGGATTCATGTTCACTACATAGTGCACTACACAATATATTAGACAATTGGTTATGTTCCCTACATAGTGCACTAGATTGTGTATCGGATAACGCATTCATGTTCCCTACATAGTGCACTAGATTGTGTATCGGATAACGGATTCATGTTCACTACATAGTGCACTAGACAATATATTAGACAATTGGTTATGTTCCCTACATAGTGCACTAGATTGTGTATCGGATAACGGATTCATGTTCACTACATAGTGCACTAGACAATATATTAGACAATTGGTTATGTTCCCTACATAGTGCACTAGATTGTGTATCGGATAACGGATTCATGTTCACTACATAGTGCACTAGATTGTGTATCGGATAACGGATTCATGTTCACTACATAGTGCACTAGACAATATATTAGACAATTGGTTATGTTCCCTACATAGTGCACTAGATTGTGTATCGGATAACGCATTCATGTTCCCTACATAGTGCACTAGATTGTGTATCGGATAACGGATTCATGTTCACTACATAGTGCACTAGACAATATATTAGACAATTGGTTATGTTCCCTACATAGTGCACTAGATTGTGTATCGGATAACGGATTCATGTTCACTACATAGTGCACTAGACAATATATTAGACAATTGGTTATGTTCCCTACATAGTGCACTAGATTGTGTATCAGATAACGCATTCATGTTCCCTACATAGTGCACTAGATTGTGTATCGGATAACGGATTCATGTTCACTACATAGTGCACTAGACAATATATTAGACAATTGGTTATGTTCCCTACATAGTGCACTAGATTGTGTATCGGATAACGGATTCATGTTCACTACATAGTGCACTAGACAATATATTAGACAATTGGTTATGTTCCCTACATAGTGCACTAGATTGTGTATCGGATAACGGATTCATGTTCACTACATAGTGCACTAGACAATATATTAGACAATTGGTTATGTTCCCTACATAGTGCGCTAGATTGTGTATCGGATAACGGATTCATGTTCACTACATAGTGCACTAGACAATATATTAGACAATTGGTTATGTTCCCTACATAGTGCACTAGATTGTGTATCGGATAACGGATTCATGTTCACTACATAGTGCACTAGACAATATATTAGACAATTGGTTATGTTCCCTACATAGTGCACTAGATTGTGTATCGGATAACGGATTCATGTTCACTACATAGTGCACTAGACAATATATTAGACAATTGGTTATGTTCCCTACATAGTGCACTAGATTGTGTATCAGATAACGCATTCATGTTCCCTACATAGTGCACTAGATTGTGTATCGGATAACGGATTCATGTTCACTACATAGTGCACTAGACAATATATTAGACAATTGGTTATGTTCCCTACATAGTGCACTAGATTGTGTATCGGATAACGGATTCATGTTCACTACATAGTGCACTAGACAATATATTAGACAATTGGTTATGTTCCCTACATAGTGCACTAGATTGTGTATCGGATAACGGATTCATGTTCACTACATAGTGCACTAGACAATATATTAGACAATTGGTTATGTTCCCTACATAGTGCGCTAGATTGTGTATCGGATAACGGATTCATGTTCACTACATAGTGCACTAGACAATATATTAGACAATTGGTTATGTTCCCTACATAGTGCGCTAGATTGTGTATCGGATAACGGATTCATGTTCACTACATAGTGCACTAGACAATATATTAGACAATTGGTTATGTTCCCTACATAGTGCACTAGATTGTGTATCGGATAACGGATTCATGTTCACTACATAGTGCACTAGACAATATATTAGACAATTGGTTATGTTCCCTACATAGTGCGCTAGATTGTGTATCGGATAACGGATTCATGTTCACTACATAGTGCACTAGACAATATATTAGACAATTGGTTATGTTCCCTACATAGTGCACTAGATTGTGTATCGGATAACGGATTCATGTTCACTACATAGTGCACTAGACAATATATTAGACAATTGGTTATGTTCCCTACATAGTGCGCTAGATTGTGTATCGGATAACGGATTCATGTTCACTACATAGTGCACTAGACAATATATTAGACAATTGATTTATGTTCCCTACATAGTGCACTAGATTGTGTATCGGATAACGGATTCATGTTCACTACATAGTGCACTAGACAATATATTAGACAATTGGTTATGTTCCCTACATAGTGCGCTAGATTGTGTATCGGATAACGGATTCATGTTCACTACATAGTGCACTAGACAATATATTAGACAATTGGTTATGTTCCCTACATAGTGCACTAGATTGTGTATCGGATAACGGATTCATGTTCACTACATAGTGCACTAGACAATATATTAGACAATTGGTTATGTTCCCTACATAGTGCGCTAGATTGTGTATCGGATAACGGATTCATGTTCACTACATAGTGCACTAGACAATATATTAGACAATTGGTTATGTTCCCTACATAGTGCGCTAGATTGTGTATCGGATAACGGATTCATGTTCACTACATAGTGCACTAGACAATATATTAGACAATTGGTTATGTTCCCTACATAGTGCACTAGATTGTGTATCGGATAACGGATTCATGTTCACTACATAGTGCACTAGACAATATATTAGACAATTGGTTATGTTCCCTACATAGTGCGCTAGATTGTGTATCGGATAACGGATTCATGTTCACTACATAGTGCACTAGACAATATATTAGACAATTGGTTATGTTCCCTACATAGTGCGCTAGATTGTGTATCGGATAACGGATTCATGTTCACTACATAGTGCACTAGACAATATATTAGACAATTGGTTATGTTCCCTACATAGTGCACTAGATTGTGTATCGGATAACGGATTCATGTTCACTACATAGTGCACTAGACAATATATTAGACAATTGGTTATGTTCCCTACATAGTGCACTAGATTGTGTATCGGATAACGGATTCATGTTCACTACATAGTGCACTAGACAATATATTAGACAATTGGTTATGTTCCCTACATAGTGCGCTAGATTGTGTATCGGATAACGGATTCATGTTCACTACATAGTGCACTAGACAATATATTAGACAATTGGTTATGTTCCCTACATAGTGCGCTAGATTGTGTATCGGATAACGGATTCATGTTCACTACATAGTGCACTAGACAATATATTAGACAATTGGTTATGTTCCCTACATAGTGCACTAGATTGTGTATCGGATAACGGATTCATGTTCACTACATAGTGCACTAGACAATATATTAGACAATTGGTTATGTTCCCTACATAGTGCGCTAGATTGTGTATCGGATAACGGATTCATGTTCACTACATAGTGCACTAGACAATATATTAGACAATTGGTTATGTTCCCTACATAGTGCGCTAGATTGTGTATCGGATAACGGATTCATGTTCACTACATAGTGCACTAGACAATATATTAGACAATTGGTTATGTTCCCTACATAGTGCGCTAGATTGTGTATCGGATAACGGATTCATGTTCACTACATAGTGCACTAGACAATATATTAGACAATTGGTTATGTTCCCTACATAGTGCACTAGATTGTGTATCGGATAACGGATTCATGTTCACTACATAGTGCACTAGACAATATATTAGACAATTGGTTATGTTCCCTACATAGTGCACTAGATTGTGTATCGGATAACGGATTCATGTTCACTACATAGTGCACTAGACAATATATTAGACAATTGGTTATGTTCCCTACATAGTGCGCTAGATTGTGTATCGGATAACGGATTCATGTTCACTACATAGTGCACTAGACAATATATTAGACAATTGGTTATGTTCCCTACATAGTGCGCTAGATTGTGTATCGGATAACGGATTCATGTTCACTACATAGTGCACTAGACAATATATTAGACAATTGGTTATATTCCCTACACAGTGCACTAGATTGTGTATCGGATAACAGATTCATGTTCACTACATAGTGCACTAGACAATATATTAGACAATTGGTTATGTTCCCTACATAGTGAACTAGATTGTGTATCGGATAACGGATTCATGTTCACTACATAGTGCACTAGACAATATATTAGACAATTGGTTATGTTCCCTACATAGTGCACTAGATTGTGTATCAGATAACGGATTCATGTTCACTACATAGTGCACTAGACAATATATTAGACAATTGGTTATGTTCCCTACATAGTGCACTAGATTGTGTATCGGATAACGGATTCATGTTCACTACATAGTGCACTAGACAATATATTAGACAATTGGTTATGTTCCCTACATAGTGAACTAGATTGTGTATCAGATAACGGATTCATGTTCACTACATAGTGCACTAGACAATATATTAGACAATTGGTTATGTTCCCTACATAGTGCACTAGATTGTGTATCGGATAACGGATTCATGTTCACTACATAGTGCACTAGACAATATATTAGACAATTGGTTATGTTCCCTACATAGTGCACTAGATTGTGTATCGGATAACAGATTCATGTTCACTACATAGTGCACTAGACAATATATTAGACAATTGGTTATGTTCCCTACATAGTGCACTAGATTGTGTATCGGATAACGGATTCATGTTCACTACATAGTGCACTAGACAATATATTAGACAATTGGTTATGTTCCCTACATAGTGCACTAGATTGTGTATCGGATAACGGATTCATGTTCACTACATAGTGCACTAGACAATATATTAGACAATTGGTTATGTTCCCTACATAGTGCACTAGATTGTGTATCGGATAACGGATTCATGTTCACTACATAGTGCACTAGACAATATATTAGACAATTGGTTATGTTCCCTACATAGTGCGCTAGATTGTGTATCGGATAACGGATTCATGTTCACTACATAGTGCACTAGACAATATATTAGACAATTGGTTATGTTCCCTACATAGTGCGCTAGATTGTGTATCGGATAACGGATTCATGTTCACTACATAGTGCACTAGACAATATATTAGACAATTGGTTATGTTCCCTACATAGTGCGCTAGATTGTGTATCGGATAACGGATTCATGTTCACTACATAGTGCACTAGACAATATATTAGACAATTGGTTATGTTCCCTACATAGTGCACTAGATTGTGTATCGGATAACGGATTCATGTTCACTACATAGTGCACTAGACAATATATTAGACAATTGGTTATGTTCCCTACATAGTGCACTAGATTGTGTATCGGATAACGGATTCATGTTCACTACATAGTGCACTAGACAATATATTAGACAATTGGTTATGTTCCCTACATAGTGCGCTAGATTGTGTATCGGATAACGGATTCATGTTCACTACATAGTGCACTAGACAATATATTAGACAATTGGTTATGTTCCCTACATAGTGCGCTAGATTGTGTATCGGATAACGGATTCATGTTCACTACATAGTGCACTAGACAATATATTAGACAATTGGTTATATTCCCTACACAGTGCACTAGATTGTGTATCGGATAACAGATTCATGTTCACTACATAGTGCACTAGACAATATATTAGACAATTGGTTATGTTCCCTACATAGTGAACTAGATTGTGTATCGGATAACGGATTCATGTTCACTACATAGTGCACTAGACAATATATTAGACAATTGGTTATGTTCCCTACATAGTGCACTAGATTGTGTATCAGATAACGGATTCATGTTCACTACATAGTGCACTAGACAATATATTAGACAATTGGTTATGTTCCCTACATAGTGCACTAGATTGTGTATCGGATAACGGATTCATGTTCACTACATAGTGCACTAGACAATATATTAGACAATTGGTTATGTTCCCTACATAGTGAACTAGATTGTGTATCAGATAACGGATTCATGTTCACTACATAGTGCACTAGACAATATATTAGACAATTGGTTATGTTCCCTACATAGTGCACTAGATTGTGTATCGGATAACGGATTCATGTTCACTACATAGTGCACTAGACAATATATTAGACAATTGGTTATGTTCCCTACATAGTGCACTAGATTGTGTATCGGATAACAGATTCATGTTCACTACATAGTGCACTAGACAATATATTAGACAATTGGTTATGTTCCCTACATAGTGCACTAGATTGTGTATCGGATAACGGATTCATGTTCACTACATAGTGCACTAGACAATATATTAGACAATTGGTTATGTTCCCTACATAGTGCACTAGATTGTGTATCGGATAACGGATTCATGTTCACTACATAGTGCACTAGACAATATATTAGACAATTGGTTATGTTCCCTACATAGTGCACTAGATTGTGTATCGGATAACGGATTCATGTTCACTACATAGTGCACTAGACAATATATTAGACAATTGGTTATGTTCCCTACATAGTGCACTAGATTGTGTATCGGATAACGGATTCATGTTCACTACATAGTGCACTAGACAATATATTAGACAATTGGTTATGTTCCCTACATAGTGCACTAGATTGTGTATCGGATAACGGATTCATGTTCACTACATAGTGCACTAGACAATATATTAGACAATTGGTTATGTTCCCTACATAGTGCGCTAGATTGTGTATCGGATAACGGATTCATGTTCACTACATAGTGCACTAGACAATATATTAGACAATTGGTTATGTTCCCTACATAGTGCACTAGATTGTGTATCGGATAACGGATTCATGTTCACTACATAGTGCACTAGACAATATATTAGACAATTGGTTATGTTCCCTACATAGTGCGCTAGATTGTGTATCGGATAACGGATTCATGTTCACTACATAGTGCACTAGACAATATATTAGACAATTGATTTATGTTCCCTACATAGTGAACTAGATTGTGTATCGGATAACGGATTCATGTTCACTACATAGTGCACTAGACAATATAATAGACAATTGATTTATATTCCCTACATAGTGCACTAGATTGTGTATCAGATAACGGATTCATGTTCACTACATAGTGCACTAGACAATATATTAGACAATTGATTTATATTCCCTACACAGTGCACTAGATTGTGTATCAGATAACGGATTCATGTTCACTACATAGTGCACTAGACAATATATTAGACAATTGGTTATGTTCCCTACATAGTGCACTAGATTGTGTATCAGATAACGCATTCATGTTCACTACATAGTGCACTAGACAATATATTAGACAATTGGTTATGTTCCCTACATAGTGCGCTAGATTGTGTATCGGATAACGGATTCATGTTCACTACATAGTGCACTAGACAATATATTAGACAATTGGTTATATTCCCTACACAGTGCACTAGATTGTGTATCGGATAACAGATTCATGTTCACTACATAGTGCACTAGACAATATATTAGACAATTGGTTATGTTCCCTACATAGTGAACTAGATTGTGTATCGGATAACGGATTCATGTTCACTACATAGTGCACTAGACAATATATTAGACAATTGGTTATGTTCCCTACATAGTGCACTAGATTGTGTATCAGATAACGGATTCATGTTCACTACATAGTGCACTAGACAATATATTAGACAATTGGTTATGTTCCCTACATAGTGCACTAGATTGTGTATCGGATAACGGATTCATGTTCACTACATAGTGCACTAGACAATATATTAGACAATTGGTTATGTTCCCTACATAGTGAACTAGATTGTGTATCAGATAACGGATTCATGTTCACTACATAGTGCACTAGACAATATATTAGACAATTGGTTATGTTCCCTACATAGTGCACTAGATTGTGTATCGGATAACGGATTCATGTTCACTACATAGTGCACTAGACAATATATTAGACAATTGGTTATGTTCCCTACATAGTGCACTAGATTGTGTATCGGATAACAGATTCATGTTCACTACATAGTGCACTAGACAATATATTAGACAATTGGTTATGTTCCCTACATAGTGCACTAGATTGTGTATCGGATAACGGATTCATGTTCACTACATAGTGCACTAGACAATATATTAGACAATTGGTTATGTTCCCTACATAGTGCACTAGATTGTGTATCGGATAACGGATTCATGTTCACTACATAGTGCACTAGACAATATATTAGACAATTGGTTATGTTCCCTACATAGTGCACTAGATTGTGTATCGGATAACGGATTCATGTTCACTACATAGTGCACTAGACAATATATTAGACAATTGGTTATGTTCCCTACATAGTGCACTAGATTGTGTATCGGATAACGGATTCATGTTCACTACATAGTGCACTAGACAATATATTAGACAATTGGTTATGTTCCCTACATAGTGCACTAGATTGTGTATCGGATAACGGATTCATGTTCACTACATAGTGCACTAGACAATATATTAGACAATTGGTTATGTTCCCTACATAGTGCGCTAGATTGTGTATCGGATAACGGATTCATGTTCACTACATAGTGCACTAGACAATATATTAGACAATTGGTTATGTTCCCTACATAGTGCACTAGATTGTGTATCGGATAACGGATTCATGTTCACTACATAGTGCACTAGACAATATATTAGACAATTGGTTATGTTCCCTACATAGTGCGCTAGATTGTGTATCGGATAACGGATTCATGTTCACTACATAGTGCACTAGACAATATATTAGACAATTGATTTATGTTCCCTACATAGTGAACTAGATTGTGTATCGGATAACGGATTCATGTTCACTACATAGTGCACTAGACAATATAATAGACAATTGATTTATATTCCCTACATAGTGCACTAGATTGTGTATCAGATAACGGATTCATGTTCACTACATAGTGCACTAGACAATATATTAGACAATTGATTTATATTCCCTACACAGTGCACTAGATTGTGTATCAGATAACGGATTCATGTTCACTACATAGTGCACTAGACAATATATTAGACAATTGGTTATGTTCCCTACATAGTGCACTAGATTGTGTATCAGATAACGCATTCATGTTCACTACATAGTGCACTAGACAATATATTAGACAATTGGTTATGTTCCCTACATAGTGCACTAGATTGTGTATCAGATAACGGATTTATGTTCCCTACATAGTGCACTAGATTGTGTATCGGATAACGGATTCATGTTCACTACATAGTGCACTAGACAATATATTAGACAATTGGTTATGTTCCCTACATAGTGCACTAGATTGTGTATCAGATAACGCATTCATGTTCACTACATAGTGCACTAGACAATATATTAGACAATTGGTTATGTTCCCTACATAGTGCACTAGATTGTGTATCAGATAACGGATTTATGTTCCCTACACAGTGCGCTAGATTGTATATCAGATATCGGATTTAAAACGCGATCGGGAAAAAAGTCTGTGTCGCCTGCGTGCGCGTTTGTGTGCATGAAGTTTGTCGTTACTGGCAACGCGTCAGCGGAGTAATACAGTTGTGGTGTGAAAAGGCCGTCCTGTTATCACCAATATCAGCACGGTTAGAACGCTTCTCAACCAATCAGATTGTAAGGTCGGAACTACCTGTTGTATAAATAGGTTTTTTAGTTGTATTCGTCATCCTGCTGTATAACAGTAATTGCATTACACAGTCAATCATTTTTATTTTATTCTACTCTATTTTATTTACTTTATTTACCGTATTTACTCTGTATTACGCTTTCCCTCATGGGGATCAATAAAGGAATCTTATCTTAATAATAATAATAATAATAATGTATCAAGCAGGACAATAAATGCAGCAGGTAGGATCAGATACAAACGTGGGAGTCAGTACTGAATACGTATCAAGTATCAGCAGATAGTCAGAGCTGCAGTTCTGATATTGCATCGAGTCCACGAACTCAGTACGATTTACATAAATAATATCAAAACTCGTGAGCGTACAAGTTCCTGAGACGCCAACATGCCAATCCTGAAGTGCAGGCATGAATCAACACAACCTGTGCCTCGAACTAAATAAAGCACATCCTGAGAACAAAACCCAGTCTAATCCCAGTTTCAGGGCTGCACAAAGAGCTCACTGAAGCACAACGGCGTATGGAAGTCTTTTCAACGCACTGGGTTACAAAGGGAGCCTTTGTGTGGTCGTCTGTGTGAGAGTATCGTTATGTAATAACCAGACTCGAGAGTGGCTGTAGACGGCACCTTGGTTAATATGCTAACGGCTGATAACTCGAGGCACTAACTGAAGTAATAACCCTCTTAAAATCCTGAGACACTATTTGTTACCTCCTCAGGGGGTAAAAGTGTCCCGGTACCTGAGGGGACGCACGATCAGGAAAACACGCCACAGTTTCTACCACGTCAGTGAATTTTAAATACAAACACCACCCACTAAAGCAAACACTTCACCGTTCTCTCCGTCTGTACGATCTGTAGGAGTTAGGGCGTATGGGTGGACTTTGAAGCGTGTTGTGGAATGCTGGGAATGCGTCACCAAAAAAAATCTAATTCAAACAATGCTGATGAGAAACGGACCAGTTTCTGTGTTGATTTAAAGCAAGAACATTTTAAAGTCTGGATTAGGTTTATATGCTCAAAGATTATTTCTGCATAGAGAATAAAATAAATCTATTATTTTAATTAATTCAACATTCAAATTAAGCCGACACAATGGACTGGGGTTAGAATAGAATAGAATGCTTTTATTTCTCATGTACACCGATCAGCCATGACATTAAAACCACCTCCTTGTTTCTACACTCACTGTCCATCTTATCAGCTCCACTTACCATACAGAAGCACTTTGTAGTTCTACAATTACTGACTGTAGTCCATCTGTTTCTCTACATACCTTGTTACCCCCTTCCATGCTGTTCTTTAATGGTCAGGACCCCCACAGGACCACCACAGAGCAGGTACTATTTAGGTGATGGATCATTCTCCAGCGCTGCTGGAGTTTTTAAACACCTCACTGTCACCGCTGGACTGAGAATAGTCCACCAACCAAAAACATCCAGCCAACAGCGCCACGTGACTCAAACAGCAGCAATAGATGAGCGATCGTCTCTGACTTCACATCTACAAGGTGGACCGACTAGGTAGGAGCGTCTAATAGAGTGGACAGTGAGGTATTTAAAAACTCCAGCAGCGCTGCTGTGTCTGATCCACTCATACCAGCACAACACACACTAACACACCACCACCATGTCAGTGTCACTGCAGTGCTGAGAATGATCCAACACCTAAATAATATCTGCTCTGTGGGGGTCCTGACCATTGAAGAACAGCGTGAAAGCAGGTTCAAAAGGTATGTAGAGAAACAGATGGACTACAGTCAGTAATTGTAGAACTACAAAGTGCTTCTATATGGTAAGTGGAGCTGATAAAATGGACAGTGAGTGTAGAAACAAGGAGGTGGTTTTAATGTTATGGCTGATCGGTGTATAAGTATACACATGTACATGTCGAGTATTCTAGCTTGTTTGGAAGCTAGGGTCAGAGTGCAGGGTCAGCCAGAAGCCAAGAGGGTTAAGGGCCTTGCTTAAGGGCCCAAAAGTGGCTGCATGGAAAGACCAGGATTCAAACCCACAATCTTTCAACTGATAAGCCAAAGCTCTACCCACTTGCATCCAGTGATTCAGATAAACCGGACCCACCACGAACCTGACCAGGGTGTATAAATATTTTAAATGAAATAAACAAACCTATTTTATTTAAAAACAGCGTACTGCATTTTCTCAAGGTTAACGAATTCATCTTCTTTGTCACTGTAGTGTTTTGCACCACTCACAAGTTTGATAGACATGAACCAAAACTGCTCACTACTTCAGAACTAAGACCTTGTTTACCCTGTTTTTGTGTGCTCAGTATCATAAAGCACGTTCCCACTGTGTCCACGTGAATTTCCTCTGGATAATCTGTTTATCTTGCTAATTTCCAAAGCCACAGAGAAGGTAAAACAGCTGCTCTAAGTGTCCCTTAAGCGTGAGAAAGTAAGTAAATATGAACTGGACTGATGGCCTGTACAGGGTGTATTACCGCTTTTGTACTCAATGTATAACCCAATGTACCAAAATTAGTGCTACAGCGACCAGAATGAAGCTTTAAGAGTAAAGAAAAACAGATTTTTACAACTGTGTGGAGTTTGCATTGAACCAAAGTGAAAAAATGATGTTAAAATCCTGATAAATAAATAAACAAACAAATTTACAATACACAGCAATAACAGTACTAGGAACAGTCCCACTAAACACTAAAGATATGCTTAGAGCATGAATAGGGCCAGTAGTTATGTTCCAATTAGAGATGCATGAGTACCGATACCGCGCTCATTAACTCGTACTCGTACTCGCAAACGAGGCTCCGATACTAAACATCCGATACCGTGTACCTAGTGCACGTTGCTGCGTTACGCCCGGTTCACACTACACGATTTTTGCCCCGATTTTCGCTCGGCGGCCGGTCGGCGCTAGATTTGCCGGCTCGGGAGCGACTCGGCGTTCGCTCGGCGATCGAAACTCGGCTCGCGATCGCTAAGTGTGAACTATCCAACAACTCGATCCGACCGGCTCGCCGAGCGCTCGGCGACCGGATCGAGTTTTCTAGCATGTCTGATATCTGATCCAATCAGTATAAGTACAAAAATACATGTACTTGTACTCGGTTGGGAAAAAATGGTATCGATGCATCCCTAGTTGCAATATTTCAAGAACACTGCTACAGTAGAAAGTTACTGGATGTGTACATGGTGTACGTGATAAGAAGTGCGTCAATCGCATTCTATGACATCCAAAACCCAGTTCTTGCTGATTTAGACCAGTTCCTACTGTATGTTAACTGTGGAATCTTCTACTGTCCTACAAGGTCACCAAGATATATAGGATTGTTAAATTTTTTCTAATGTTATCACATTCCTACATTTATGCCTACATAACCTACTGTACGTTTAGGGCAATAATGTCATTACGATGAACATAATTGACGTTACTTAAACGTTAAGGTGGCACAGCGGGAAATACGTTAGTTACTGGAGTGCTGCTCTCAGTGCCGGTCCCATGTCCGGATAGAAAGGAGGATTGTGTCAGGAAGGGCACGCAGACCAGAATGATCCGCAGTCGCGACTCATAAAAACGGGTAAAGTCAAAATAATGCAATAACAGTACTAGAGTTATTAATGTAACCCTGAGAGAGCACAGGCCATTAATGACCTCAAAATACGACACGGCAACAGATTACGGCAGCAGTCCAACTAAACACCAGCACAAAGTGAAAGACACAGAAATGTAAAATAAAGTAATTTACCTCCTCTACATGTAAATGTACAGTTAATTCAGCTTAGAAATTTGGAAACAAGAGAGCAGACTTAGATCTTGTCTGGTTAGGAAACATGACCAGACAGATGAGATAGCTCCAGGTACATAAGGCCGGTCACAGTGATGTGAGCTAGCCGTGATGATTGGAGCTGACAGCGATGCTATTCTACAGCGATTTAGTTTCAGACTGAACAACAGAATCTGAATTCAGCTGCATTGGTTTGTTTGTTTGTTTGTTTAATTCTCAACGCCATGTCAGCGGCAGTGGCTATTATCATGGCTAACTGACATATTATATAAACGTCAAGTCCCCATGTACGTATAGTGGTTAAGCCTGTTTGTGTGACTGTGAGGGTCTAACTTATAAGGTGTTTGTCATTGGCGGTACTGATGTAAAGATTTCCCTGTAGCTGTTTGTACTGTAGAATCGTGGTCTGACGGTGTTCATTTGTTGGCATGAGTAGAAGATGTGTTTGATAGAAGTTCTTGGAGGGAGGCATGGGCTGCGTCCGGAATCGCAGACTTCCATACTCGATAGTACGCGAAAGCAGTACGCGAGAGCGGTTAGTATGTCCGAATACACAGTATACATAAAAAGGTACGCCAGAAGTACCCGGATGACCAACTTCCTGGGCAGCCGTGTTTGAGTATGCAAACGATGCACACTTTCGGTCCGCTAATGCATCCCATAATGCAACTGGAGCTGCGTAGCGTTCTAGGCGGAAGAAGAAACAAGAAAGATGGCGGAAAACGGAGAGTCCTCTGTTTACAAGTGTAAGTAAGATAAACAAAATAAAAACTTTATTATTGCGTACAACCCTAAAAAACGTCATGATTATCGCAAAAAGACGATAAATATCCAAAATCTTGGCGAGTGAGCCGCTCAGGTGGCGCAGCGGTAAAAAGAAACGCGCTGCAACCAGGGCTGGATTCTGAGAGCGTGGTATCGAATCCAGCCTTGCTTTACCGGTTCGAAGCTGAGTGGCTATATGAGCAACGATTGGCCGGTCGCTCATGTGGGGGGTGGGACAAAGAACCGGATGTGGGTCTCTCTCTGTCAGAATGCGATTACGTTCTCTGCCGGCTGATTGGAGGCGCTTACACAGAGATGGGAGAGGGTGCCCTTAGGGTGTGTCTCTCCGCATGCAACGCTGGGTGGCGCCAAACTCGTCAATGTGTGGGTGGCAAAGATGCATCTGGCTGCTGCTCGTGTTTCGGAGGGGATACGGGTTAGCTTCAATCACCTCCGTCAGGACAGGGTTCGGCATAGACAGAGAGGAAGCACGATGCTAATTGAACAATTGGATGCGCTAAAAGGGGAGAAAAAGGGGGTAAAAATTATAAAACCAATGGATTGAGGTAGCACAGCATGCTAACGTCAATATAACATCTCCCTTCATGTAACGATAACGGTAAAATTTCCTGACAAGCCCGAACTTGCAAATAAAAACACTCGGTACAAGTTTACACAAGTTAAAAATCAGTAATATTTTATTTACGTTTGAAAAGAACTCCATTCGTTCATCTGCACCGTCAGCCATGTTTGAACAGCCTCCTTATCGGGAGCGCGCACAGGATGACGTAAAATGCGTCTATGTAGAGAGAGAGCTAGCTTGCCACTACGCATCTTGACCAATCACGTGCGGCTTTAATAGATAAAAAAACGAATCCCATCGTTCACTTTAAAGAGCCGGCTCTTAGAGCCGGATCGTTCGCGACCGACCCATCACTAGCAGAAATCCGCGGTTTATATTTAGACATGCTTGCAAATAAAATCCGCGATAGAGTGAAGCCGCAAAAGTCGAAGCGCGACATAGCGAGGGATTACTGTACTTCTTTACCGGCCGAGCGGTGCGTACTTCCTCCAATCTAGTACGTACTCTGTAAGTACGCCGTTTCGGACGCAGCTCTGGTCTCCTTTCAGCAGGTGTGTATGGGTCAGTTTGGTGCGTCCTATGCGGCATCTTGTGTATATACATCGTTCACATCGTTTTCTGGGGTACTGAGCTCTATCGGCGTTTATGGTAGGGTGGATCTTGTATAGTTTGTTGTTGGTATGCGTTTCCCGTTCTCTTTGCGCGTATGTTTTTATGGCTGGTTTGAGATCAGATGGTGGGTAAGGACATTATTAAATCACTACACACTCAATTTAAACCTTGTGCAAACCGTGAATGCTCAAGCGAACTATTTTTCAATAAGCAGCCCCTGAAACAAACACGGATTCGGGCTGAATTGCGAAGCCTAACACAACGTCACCTCTGTGGCCAGATTTTGGTTTGAAGTCCTGTGGTGAAGCTCAGATCTGACCCCGTACATGAGCTTAATAATACAATACATGACCGATGACTGGAATTAGCATTAAAAGCGTTTAAAAATCTGATTTATACCACAGAACCACACAGCTGATACTCACTCTAAATGCCGTCAGTCTGCAGACGTGTTAGTGTTCCTTGACAGGAATCTACCCTTGGGCCAAAATACATTTAATTAGATTTTTATTTGTTTACTTTGGTCATTTATGAATAATATATTGTTCATTAACTTGTCGTTCGTCATAATAGTGTGTGTGTATTGTTACACTAGTATCAAGCTTACAGACCTACTACAAATAAGTGGAAAAAAAGAGACAATTAAATTCTTGAATGTCATGATCGTGGCAGCCCTAACCAGGATTTATCTTATAACTAGGGCACTACTGTTTTGACACTTCCCGCCCCCTCCCGCCCCCTCCCGCCCCCTCCTGCCCCCTCCTGCGTCCAAAGAACTAGTTGTTAGTTTTCCAAACTCAGTTTTGTTGTGTTTTTAGCTGCTTTACACTTCGACATCTTGGACATTTTATATTTACATTTTCGGCATTTAGCAGGCGCTTTAATCCAAAGTACTGTGACGGTATACAGTCTGAGCAATTGAGGGTTAAGGGTCTTGCTCAAGGGCCCAACAGTGGCAACCTGGCAGTGGTGGTGCCTGAACCGGCAACCTTTCGGTTACTAGTCCAGTACCTAAACCGCTAGGCTACAACTGCCCTCATTCTGCCTATTCGATTGCTAACTGAATTGCTGTAGGATTGCTAGAACACCTCATGGTGCAAATTAACCGGTAAACATGTGACACTTGAACGCTACACGTATGAAAAATGTTAAATCGCTAAACACAAACCTTCAATTTTGTATTTCACAGAAAATTGCATATTACACGAGAAACGGCTCATTTCACGGTCCATGGCGTGATTTTCATTGCCACGAATTAAGTAGGGCCTTAATTATTAATATCTTAAACTGACCAGCTCCAAAGTACCCGAGTTAAACTAAATAAAAGTGAAAAGTCCATGTTCTGTCATCTTTCGGCTGCTCCTGTAGTTTAGGGGTCGTCACAGCAGATCTGGTCGGCAAACCCGATTTGGCAAAGTTTTTACTCCGAACGCCCTTTGTAACACAACTAGACATGGGACGATCGATCGGCTATGAATCGGTATCGGCCGATTTTTAATCAAAATATGCTATCGGCGATCGGCCGATATTTCCTAAAAGTAGCCGATCCGATCGTGTGATTATATAAAGACCATGTTAAGTTAACAGCTCAGTGGATCGATCCAGACTTTGAGCTACGACGCGCCAACCATCACATCACCATTCATCAACCATCGTACAGAAACCATCCTGAAAGCTCTTCATGACCTAAAATAACATCATTAACGTTGTGCATCATACATACGATGTAATTTTGCTGATTGAAATATTTACTTTAAAAAGATAATTCAACCCGGTCACATCTGAGTCGATTCTATCAGCACGTTATATAAACTCCTGGTTCACTTTGGTAAATCGTAAGCGGTTCTTACTTGTGATTTAGATGAGAACAGAAAACGTTACAGAGCCAATCAGAGGCAAAAGTTTATTCATTACCAAATTCGTTAGTTCAGGATCATCTGCTGAACTTTTAGGATCAGAAAACTTTTAGCTGCTTAGACGGAACGAGTCTGAGTCGGTTACAGATCTGTGCTAATAGCAGTTTAATGAAGCTTTTTAATGTAAGAGAGTCACACAGAATGTTCTGTAGTAGTTGGTGTTTATTTAAAACCACGACATTTAATTAATAACAGTAAACACGGAGAGATAACTGAGAAGAGAAACTTACGCTTCACATAAAAACGAATCAACTCATGAATCAATGAATCACTTATAGCGATACTGTGAACAAAGCGTCTCTTCTAAAGGCACAAACACACACACGCGCGCTGCTCCGGTTTATCTTTACTGTGAGGCTCTTTTTAAGTTTATTTACTGCTAATCCAACCCCCCCCCCCGATCGGAATCGGCCGATGTCCCTGAAAGGAGATCGGAATCGGTGCCAAAAACCCCGATCGGTCCATCTCTAAACACAACCCACCTGAACCTACGTTTAGGGCAATAATGTAATTACGATTAACATAATAAACATTACATTAGTCACTACAGTGGTGCTCTCAGTGCCGGTCCCAAGCCCTGATAAAAAGGAGGATTGTGTCAGGAAGGGCATCCGCAGGGCTCTAGACTAACGTTTTGCACTGGTTGCACTGGTGCACCTAACTTTTTTTCTTAGGTGCACCAGCACAAAAGTGAGGTGCACCCAAATTTTCGACCGCATCGCATTTAACACCGCAGTTTTACAGGTTCACTTTTTTTTTTTTTTTTTTTTTAATCACTGTCCATACAGGCAATATTGACTTGGAAATAACTAACAATCTGGTCAACATGGCCTCGTCTGATGATCTGTTTGCTGCTGCCTGACAATGAAAGGCAGTGGGGAGAGGGGGACACTTGGACAGTGCATTTATCGAGGCATGTAATGTGTTTTATAGATGCATTGGGCTTTTTCAGCCTTTCAATTCAAAATGTATTAGAACCAGTCACAAATATACTATTGCCGGCCACTGTCTTCTTTACAGTTAATTATAGTATTACAGACTAATTATAGCACACTTATAAAAATAATAGAGTAAATGTGTATGTATGTGTGTATATCTATTTATATGTGTGTGTATATTTAAAATGATATGTATATGTTTGTGTGTGTGTTAGAGTGTAATCTTAAATGCAGTGCATTATATTATCGGCTTTACTGGATCTTTTACACAGATTCCCAAAATCGCTTGCGGTGCACTCACTGTGTATTTTGACTACATGTATTCTAATATATTTTGGTCTTTTAGTTATTTTTATATTTTACTTAACGAAAATATTGTCGTGTTTTTACTTTCACTATCGCCGCACTTTACCGCTAGCATTAGCCCCTTGCTACTGTAGAGGGTCGGCTCACCTAGCCGCTGTCCGGTGGGGATGCTGCGGGTCTTTTGCTGTGCGGTGGTGGAGGTGTGGGAATAAAGGCACACGACAGGGTCGAGTCACTTTAACTGTTTAGTCAGGACTTAAGTGAGCGTTACAACACTTTACACCGCCGAGCTCCAGAACCCCAACTTCCATTCTGGGGACATCCGGCGAGTCTCATATACAAAACTAAACTTACTGCAGAACATCCGAACGCACGTGTATAAACCTGGTGCTGCATTCTGATTGGCTGAGCTGAATGTCGCTCACATATCACCGCTACGATAATGTCCCACCCTTCACTATCTCTGATTGGTTTAGACCATGATATTGGCCTAATGTGTGTCTGTTGTTTTTTCTTTCCCTCGGACGCCTGGTCGCACCGGTGCGACCTGAGATTTTTTTTAGTCGCACCATTGAGAAATTAGGTCGCATGTGCGACCAAATTGGTCGCACTCTAGAGCCCTGATCCGGCATAAAAACTGTGCCAAATCAGGTACGCAGACCAGAATGATCCGCAGTGGCGACTCGTAAATACGGGTAAAGTCAAGAGAAAATTAATGTAACAAAATAATAGACCTAAATACTTGCTTTAAAACTTCACCCCTAAACATTGCAGTGATGCAAATACTCAACACATGATAATCTGTTTTAACCTGGCAATGTTACAGCAGGAGAGGAGACACCAAGAACCTGACAAGAAGATTCATACTCATTTACCGGGAAGAAAAGAAAAGTACAAACGTGACACGACAAGCCACAGAGGAAGACATGAAGTGTTTTGCGTAACAGTAACATGGCAAGCAAACACCCGAACCAATCTAACCACTTACGCAAAGCCTTGCTGTATAATAACCATGAATGTGACACATCAGACATGTTAGCTAACCTCACATGATCTCTGAGCAGTTTGTACTGCAGCGTGTCAGTAACTAAGCTCACGCGCGGTCCCGCCTGAACAAACAAATCCACCACAAACACGTCCAGTCCGTAATCCTACTCCAAACACCGCAACCACACTGCTCACATCTCTCAAGAGTTAAACATCGTCACAGGCAGACAATTACAGACAAATGTAGCTGCGCTGTGTAGTGCGTCACTCCAAATAAGCATTATAGGGCACAATGTTGGTACATACACTGATCAGCCATAACATTAAAACCACCTCACTGTACATTTTATCAGCTCCATTTACCATATAGAAGCACTTTGTAGTTCTACAATTACTGACTGTAGTCCATCTGTCACCCTGTTCTTCAATGGTCAGGACCCCCACAGGACCACCACAGAGCAGGTATTATTTAGGTGGTGGATCATTCTCAGCACTGCAGTGACACTGACATGGTGGTGGTGTGTTAGTGTGTGCTGTGCTGGTATGAGTGGATCAGACACAGCAGCGCTGCTGGAGTTTTTAAACACCTCACTGTCACTGCTGGACTGAGAATAGTCCACCAACCAAATATATCCAGCCGACAGCGCCCCGTGTGCAGCGTCCTGTGACCACTGATGAAGGTCTAGAAGATGACCGACTCGAACAGCAGCAATAGATGAGCGATCGTCTCTGACTTTACATCTACATGGTGGACCGACTAGGTAGGAGTGTCTAATAGAGTGGACAGTGAGTGGACACGGTGTTTAAAAACTCCATCAGCGCTGCTGTGTCTGATCCACTCATACCAGCACAACACACACTAACACACCACCACCATGTCAGTGTCACTGAATGATCCACCACCTAAATAATACCTGCTCTGTGGTGGTCCTGACCATTGAAGAACAGCATGAAAGGGGGCTAACAAAGCATGCAGAGAAACAGATGGACTACAGTCAGTAATTGTAGAACTACAAAGTGCTTCTATATGGTGAGTGGATCAGTGTAAATGCAACGTGCAACTAGTTGGGCCCCTCCCCCCTTTCCCAAATGCACACGCATGGCAAGCAATCACAATTAACATGACAGCCAAAAGGGGAAAAACTGCGTCTGGGTTCTTTATTTATTTATGTTCCTCTGATGCTAACGACGCTAACGAGTTTGGCCTGCATTATGTGAAGCTAAATGGCAGCAGGCTTCAAGCGTAGACCTAACAGACACTCCCTTTAATAGCAAGCAGAGACTAGCAGTGCGGCGTCATGCAAATGCAAGGCGGGCTGCGAGCGGTGACGTACCGTTAGCTGTGATGCTTTTCCTGATGCTGACATTTCTATCAGTGTTTTAGGAGCTTGAAGTAAATAAACGGCTTTTGGATTTTATTGTTTGGGCATTCGGGGAAGAAGCGGGGGCAGCTGTAAAGTACGATAGTCCACTACTGCTGGGATCCTGCGTTTAAATTCCCAGCGGCCACTTTCTGCTGTGTTTACGCCTGTCTAATGATACACGGCAAATTAATACAAATACAGCCAGTAATAATACACAATATAAACACTGTAATTAGTCTGAATTGATCAGAACTATAGTGTTTTGTGTTTTTAAGAGAACTTATAAACAATATAAGGTAAAATACGTGTAGTGGCCGGCCACTGTACTTTAAGTTTACATTATATCGTATCGTATCGTATCTCGCCACTTCTCAAGAGCATTTGGAGATATGAGTTTTTTAGCCATATCGCCCAGCCCTACTGGAAGTGATGCTTAATTTAATGTACATTTAGTCACATCTGTACCTTAGATTTCCTGACTGTCTGCAAAACAAAAGTGTTCTTATATATCGCGAGTGAATATCGTTAGCGCAAAAATATCCCAAAATATCGTGATATTATTTAAAGGCCATATCGCCCACCCCCAGTAAGTAGCCCCGCTCCATACGAAACAACGGCCCAGCCAGCGCACAGAGGTTTTACGGCGGATCATGTGCCTGCAGCCTTTAAAGTAATAATAACAACAGCAGCATCGATTTGATCCATTAAAACGCTCTTCGTGTTCGATACTCTTTAATACG